>NC_056745.1:1256294605-1256341871 GCF_019279795.1 Protopterus annectens
ATACCTGCCCCTTGAGCACATTTCTTGGAATGTGTCTAGGATGCATACTGGTTTTGTGAAGGTATGTATTTTTCTTCATGGGTTTGTGAAAAATTTTGCTGGTAAAACCTGTCAACTCTGATTTGATTATATGTACATCTAAGAAATCTCAGATGTAGAAAATTTGTATGTGAATCTCAGAAAATCAGTAGTTGTATGCAAATAATTAATAAATAATATAAGCTCAGATATATTGCCTTTCCATAATAAAAAAACATCATCCACAAAACGTGTATACCATAAAAGCTGACTAATAAATGGATTCTTATCAGAAAAGACATGTGTTTGTTCCCAGAATGTAAGAGATAGATTGACATAACTATTTGCACATGGTGTGCCCATGGCAATGCCGATCTGTTGCAGAAAGAATTGTTCTTCAAAATATACAACATTATTTTCCAGAATAATCTCTAACAAACTGCATATAAGTTGTACTTTTTCATTGGTAAAGCAATTATTTCTTGTAAGTAAATTTCTAATCATATTAATGCCCCATGTATCCGGGATACTTGTAGACAATGACTCTATATCCATAGTAACAAGAGCAAAGTCATTAATATCTGATAAACTTTCAATTCTAGTATGTAATTTCTCTAGAAACATTTTGGTGTCTCTTAAAATATTTTCACATTTGTCTAAGAGCACATGCAGTGTACTTTCAACATAAATAGACAGTGGTTCTGTACACCAACCAGTGCCTGAGACTATGGGATGCATTGGTGGCAGACTTCTGTCTTTATGAACCTTTGGTAAACCATAAATCTTAGGAATAGTTGGATTCAAGACATTAAAGTATTTAAACAGTGGTTCATCTATTAAATCAGTAATTAATAAGTCAAAAATCAAAAAAGACACTTTATCAATGATGGCATTCACTGTAACTTTTGAGATTCCTCTGTATGTATAATTATTAAGCAGTAACTTATACATTTGTTGTACATACAATTGCTTATCTAAAATAACAATATCTCCACCTTTATCTGCCTGTTTAATAACGACAGAATTCAAGTTCTTTAGTTCATTCAGTGCTCTATATTCACTTGTATTTAGATTTCCATAGTAATAGTCACTCAAATTATCATCATATATCTGCCTAAAAGATGTTTCACATATATCAAGGAATCTTTGTATACTCGGGGGAGTATAAGGAATGAAAGTGCTAGGCTGTTTAAACACATTCATATTATTTGTAACATTGTTTGGGAACAAAAATTTTAGAGACAAATTCCTGCCTAATAATTTAAGGTCTTTAATCATTTCTGTGAGATTAGCCTTTCTAGCAGGTATAAATGAAAGGCCCTTATTTAAAACATTCAACTGTTCCGGTGTTAAAATAATAGAGGAAAGGTTCAAAATCAAACCTGTAGTTAAGTCCGTCTCCTCTTTGGAGAATGTACTGCTCCTTCCAGTGAACCCAGTTGCAGTGACTGTCCTTTGTGTACATATTGTTTCATTCGATTCTTGTAAGGTAGTGGTACTCTCAAAGTGAAGTCGCCTTGTTTGCTGGCATCTAAAAAAATACTTTCTGTGTTTTCAGTCACTTGTATGTTTGAAGTTCCTTCCTTTCTTAGAGTCTTATTAATTACTGATTTAATAGATGAACCACTGTTTAAATACGTTAATGTCTTGAATCCAACTATTCCTAAGATTTATGGTTTACCAAAGGTTCATAAAGACAGAAGTCTGCCACCAATGCGTCCCATAGTCTCAGGCACTGGTTGGTGTACAGAACCACTGTCTATTTATGTTGAAAGTACACTGCATGTGCTCTTAGACAAATGTGAAAATATTTTAAGAGACACCAAAATGTTTCTAGAGAAATTACATACTAGAATTGAAAGTTTATCAGATATTAATGACTTTGCTCTTGTTACTATGGATATAGAGTCATTGTTTACAAGTATCCCGAATACATGGGGCATTAATATGATTAGAAATTTTCTTGCAAGAAATAATTGCTTCACCAATGAAAAAGTACAACTTGTATGCAGTTTGTTAGAGATTATTCTGGAAAATAATGTATATTTTGAAGAACAATTCTTTCTGCAACAGATCGGTGTTGCCATGGGCACGCCATGTGCAAATAGTTATGCCAATCTATCTCTTACATTCTGGGAACAAACACATGTATTTTCTGATAGGAATCCATTTATTAGTCAGCTTTTATGGTATACACGTTTTGTGGATGATGTTTTTTATTATGGAAAGGCAATATATCTGAGCTTATATTATTTATTAATTATTTGCATACAACTACTGATTTTCTGAGATTCACATACAAATTTTCTACATCTGAGATTGATTTCTTAGATGTACATATAATCAAATCAGAGTTGACAGGTTTTACCAGCAAAATTTTTCACAAACCCACGAAGAAAAATACATACCTTCACAAAACCAGTATGCATCCTAGACACATTCCAAGAAATGTGCTCAAGGAGCAGGTATACAGAACATTAAGATTACACAACAATGATAATGATGCAGTACTAGCTTTGAATAAATTGAAAACTGATTTTTTAAGAAGAGGATATCATATGGATGAAATAGATAGAACTATTTCTGATGCTTGGACACTCAGGGACTCTAAATGTAAAGCATATTTTCAGTCTTCTAATTCTATTATGTCAGATTGCAGTAATTTGAGAAATAATACACAAAATAATAGCATTAGAGCGGTTTTTCAGTATGCTAGTAATGTTAATCAGTATACTAATATTATTAAACAACATTGGCACATTTTACATGAGATTCCTTGTTTACATTCTTTCATTGGTAATGCACCTAGTTTCAGTTTCAGAAATAATCTAACATTAAAACAACAATTGTGTAATAAAGACGTCAAAAAAAATACCTATAATTCCAGACGCAACGGTACTTTTCCTTGTAGGTCTTGTACTGCTTGTACACATATTCATAGTACTACACCATGTATTCATCCTGTTAGAAATTTTACACTATACTCTCATTCATATGCAGACTGTAAAACCACAGATGTTATTTATTTTTGTTTCTGCCAAATATGTCATGCCTTCTGTATAGGAAAAACAAATAGAAACTTAAAGGATAGAATATTGGAACACATAAGAGACATCAGAAATAACAAAACTACTAGTGCGCTTGCTCAACATGTTTTAAACACTGACCCTTCACACTCTTTCAAGTTCTTTGTTTTACAACATATACATAGAAATGTGAGGGGAGGAGATATTGAAAATTTCACAGAGAGCCGATAACAAAGATGGATTATCAAGCTCAATGCTGATAGATATCCAGGCTTAAATGGTTGTACATCACTCGTTCCATTTCTTAAAGCTAGATGCCTTCAACACAATTAATATTTTGCATAAAATAAAAAAAATATATATGTATATATATATATATACATATATTTCTTTTATTATATATTTTGTATTATGCATTCTTTTTATATATATTTTATATATGCATTTTTATGAGATTATTTAATTGTTTTAAATTAGATATGCATAAATATGAATATACTATGCATTTTTATTTATATGCATTTTTTTATATATATGCATTTTTAATGAGATTATTTAACTGTTTTAAAATAGATATGCATAAATATGAACATACTTTACATTTTTGTATATATATTTTATATTCATATGCATATTTTACAATATTCTTGTCATATATGCCTTTAAATTTTCAAAAGTTGTATGATGTCACTAATTGGAAAAAAATTTTTTGACTGAGAGTGATATAAAACAAGCAGTTGAACAGTTAATTCTTTGTCTGATGAAGCAACGGTTGCGAAGCGCACCTCTCTTTTTTACTTTGTTTAAATAAAGACGTTATTGTGTGGTACCCGGTATAGTGTTTTCTCTCAAGACCTTACCATGCCTAGGCAATTTGATTCTGTATCATAGCTTAGAAAAATCATCTCCCTTATCAGATGAATCTCCTCACCCAGTATCTCCGCAGGGAATCCTTAATGTCCACCAGTTCACCGCACTCCCAGAAAATGTTCCCAATTACCTCTTTCTTCCCCGTCACACCTCCAACATTTGATATTTGCCTGAGGAAAAATTCTCTGGAGTCCACTTGGGGTGTAGAAATATCTATGCAAACATTTCCAGGCAAAAATCCTAAATCTTCTAGATTTTGTTGCATATTTGGGAGACATACATATATCTTCCCATTGTTTCTTTGTGAATTGCTTTAACAATCCATTCTAACCTCCTCTGACTGATCTCCACAAAATCATATTGATTCATATATGTTAACTTTGGTAACCCACTTTTGCCATTATCTTAGCTAGTAGAGACATAAATATTTTCTTTAAAAATTATTGAATTATCACTTGTGACATAGGCAGACTTGTATGTATATAAAAGAAAACAAGCCATATTAACATGTTCACAGTTACAAACATTATATATTACATATATTCTTCTCTACAATGTTATCAGTCTATCATTACATAAGTTGGTCAATTCCTTTCTCCTCTTAAACCTATTCCTCCTTCTAAACATTTTTCTGCATGTATTGTTCTCACAATTACCATTGTTTCTATATAATTTGTTCTTTCCCACTTTCATTTGTTTTATTTCTGTTACAGCATTGCTTTGATTTCCATTTTCTAGTAACAGTGGCGGCTGGTGACTTCAAATCATAGGGGGGCTGCAGGAGACAGCTGGATGGGTGTGGCCAACAAGATGGGGTGTGGCCAACAAGACGTTGTGATGGGTCCTGTGGGTAAATACACTTAGTCCGACTGTAACTTTACTTTACATTAAGCCAGCCTAACTACTATCTAACAAGCAAAGAAATACTTATAAATTTAAGTAGAAAACTAAAACTAACCCCTTACAATCTAGCTCTAGTAATAATCACTCAAACTCAAACTTTAAAAGTAGCATTAAAAAAAAAAAAACTCTATTCACTGACCTGTAAAAAGATAATTCATAATAGGTGCCACCTACAAGACACATCAGTGAATGAAAAAAAAAATGCAAACTAACTATCCTACCACCTATTAATGCAATCAGTACCCCTTTGTTTGAGGCTGTTCTTCAGTGATCTCTGCTAGGAATATATAACAGTTAACTGCATTTTCTACATATACTAATATATCAGAGAGTTGGGCAGTAACAGTCCATACCGGTGTTTCTCAAACTTTTCTGATCGTGGCCCACTTGAATAAAGCATATAACTCAGTGGCCCACAAGCCTCTTCCATAAACCACATGACATCACATATCCAGGTATACACAAGCACCAAAATGAAACATTTCCCAAACACTGACACAGTAATGAATAATTTTCCCCAGTAACCCGTTCATTAGTTTGTATTGTGTATGCACAAGCACTGAAATGACACAATTATTTTGCCCAGTGGTTGCTTCAGCTGTCTGACCATGTATGCACAAGCACTTCCCTGATACACAAATGAATTTCCCCAAGCAAAATCTTCATTACTATGTCCAGGTATACACAAGCACCAAAATTAAACACTTCACAAATACTAACACAGTAATGAATAATTTTCCCAAGTAACCCTTCGTTAGTTTGTACTCTGTATGCACAAGCACTAAAATGACACAATAAATTATTTTGCACAGTTTTCATTTCAGCAGTCTGACCATGTAAGCACAAGCACTTCCCTGATACACAAATTCCCTACGCAAAATCTTCATTACTATGTCCAGTTATACACAAGCACTGAAATGAAACATTTCCCTAAAAGAAAAAAGCAGATTCCACTCCAGATGCCTGAGTACCAACAGTAAGGATCAGGGACTTCTGCTTGTCAGTTTATAAAATTCCAAATCTAGGCAGTATTTGGAGCATCATTTTAGGAATACTAACAGCCCATCTCATGTGCTGCTGCATTTCTGATAGCACACTGCTGACGTAGTAAGACACTAAAGTGAACAGTAAAACCAACATAGACATCTGCCTCTGGTGCTGGAGAATGAATCTGAACACCAGCAAGTGCAAGAAAAGAGATCTCACTTGTACCGAAACATATGCCTGCTACTGAAGCTCATATAACATTTGCTTCATTACTTCTTATACTTTTCTTATATTTCACTTTGGCCTTCTGAAAAGGTGCCATCCTTAACCACATTGCCTCTCTAGTGTACATTCTTATTCATACCTGCCTGCTAGACTTGTCTGAGATATTACCCAAGCTTGTGAAAAATCTACTAACCAAAGCTAAGGAATTTCACATTTGATTGACAAAGTTTGCAGTTAAACTGTTTGAAACACTGTTCAGAGGGCTTCCATGTGGCTGCCAAGGACAGATCTAAGATCCTACTCTCTTCTTCACATCTGAGAACACCAAATCCAACACTGCTCTTTTACTAGTACACACCAAGTACCTCAGCCTCACCAAAGCTTTTGAGACAATTCCCCACTCAGGCATAGTAAAAAAGCTAAACAAACTAGCAATAAACCCCAAAGCCACCCACGGGATTGCCAACTGTCTTACAGATAGGATGCAAATAATCAATATAAGGGAAGTTACCTTTGAAAAGAGATCAGTCACCACTGGAGTTCCCCAGGGTTATGTGCTGGGACATCTCCTGTTTGGCATCTACTTTTCTGAAGTAAAAGTCAATACCAAAGAGCTTTGTCTGACTATGTTTGCAAATGAGTGCAAGCTAGGAGCAGTCAGTGAATCTCTAGATGACTTAGCCATTCTGCAGGAAGGTTTGTTTCAAATAAATAACTGGGGCCAAAATTATGGCTGAAACTAAATGTCAAAAAATATACTACTGTACCTTTGGAAGTCATCTACCATATGGACTTCCACAGTGAAAATATGCCCCTAAGAATTAACCCGTTTGTTCAGGATTTGGGAACTTATGTGGACAGTGATCTAACTTTTGAACAACATGTGCCTATTGTTGTAATTAAGCCCTTTTATATTTCACAGCTTATTAAAAAAGGCTTGTGGCTAGATCTAAGGATGTCATTGTCCCCTTTACTCAGCCCTCATTAGGCCAGTCATGGAATATAATGTCCCTTTACCATGTATCTGCCGAGACACATGTAACAACTGGAATGCCCAGAGATACCTTACTAAAATAATACAAGGCCTAAACAAAATGTCCTACATAGATCAACTCAAAGCCCTGTCACTATATTCAGTATCCTACAGACTACTAAGAGGCAACTTGTGTCTGGCATACAAGATATCCTCTGACCCATTACTGATGGATTTACTGCACATCAGCAAGTCAAATGGCATCAAAAATACTCAGTTGGGGATCAAAACATCTTCTACCCACATCAGAGTGGTTTGCAGGGACAGGTTTATCTCCCAGAGGATACCACTCTTATGGAACAGCCTCCCCAGCCACATAAAACAAAGTTCATCCCTCTTCATATTCAAGCAAAACTTAGATCTATGGATGGGAAACAGAAAATTTATCCCAGGACTGCCCCCTCTGCTACTAATGGCAGTTCCTAAATAATTTATCTCATGCATGGGTCCCCTCAAATTATCTATGGTATGGTTTCAGTTATTCTCATAAGGGTAATATGTAGTCATCAACCATGGGATAGGTAAGGCCAATCTGTAACCAAATGGGATAAGTTATTTTGAGCACAAAATGGGAAACTGGACAAGCTTAAAATGGCCCACAAGAGCAACTAGCCTAGTACTTACACATGAACCTATAAGAAGGCATTAGTTCTTATACTCTGAGACCTGCTCCTTGTTAGGTATCAAGAAGGACCCCATTCTTGGGTGTGACTTCAGCTAAAGTGATCCAATTAGTATCAAGCATATTAAAGTCATCTATCAGAATTACTTCAATTTCCTTCACCATCTGAAGGATACAATCTGATGTTTTCTTACCTGCTTTTTGCATCATAAGGAGCTGTTTTATATTCAAACCCATGGGGACTATGCCACCACTTTAAGTCTCCAGTGGGATGTCAAGTGTCTCCTCACCTCCATGTTTATTCATCTATTCTGCTGCTTTGAGTAGTTTACTTCATATAGGGTTACCCCTTCTTTTTTTATTTTTCATTTATTATCCCAGTGCCTTATATATTTTGGTGCATTTATATTCAAATCACAGTTCTCTGTGTACATTTCCTTTACCACTACAATATGGAAACACAGTTTTCCTATCAAAGTCACTACATTTCATTTTTACTTTTATTTTCATTTTGTTCATTTGTTAAGCAGGTAATCCCACTAGACATAAGTACACCTGTATAGGGGAGACTGCAGGCACCTGTTGGTTATGTGACTTGTTCAGACCCACATAGGCTGCAACAGAAACTTGAATAAACCAGACCCAGAAGTACATGCTGAAGCTCAAGAGAAGCAAATAGATGTAACCTTCTGGGCTACATAAGACAGCTTTTGCCTAGATAGTGGGCACTGGTGCTTATCCATTCTGCTGTCTGGCAAGTTTTACTGCATTATTAATATCGAGTACATATCCCTCCCACCCCTCATTTATTTAATGGCACATTATCCACAACCTTTTTAAGGGAAATGGTCATGCTTTCCATGATGCTTTTTGTGCCTCCCTCTTAGCTAGCTTAAATGCTTACTGATGAAACATGTAAACCTTTAACTAAGGATTCATGCTGTCCTGCCATGCAGATGCAGGCCATTATGATAAAAGAGGTCTGCACCCCCTCCCTCAAATGGATTCCCAGTCCCCAGTGAAGCCAAAGCCTTAAGAGTTGTGCCAGGTGTTTCACTATATATTGAAATCCATGCTGGAGTGCTCTCTACACTAAAGCATGGCATAAATAAGTAGCCCCACAGAAAAACATTACCCATTGTCCCTTTTAGACCTGCTACCAAACAGGGATCTAACACCTAAATCCCTTACATCTTCTAGGTTTACCCTGAAGAATGTGATGCCTTATCAGGAGTTACTTCTTTCACTTCTGGTGACCCATGTCACCTCCTTGTGTGGTACCCTTCTGTAGAGATTCTGATCATTATGGTTACCTCCATATGGGACCCAGTCTGCACCAATCGGCAGAGTAAGGATGGTGGGTTTGATTCACTTCCTCCAACCTTAACTTTACTACTATTGTCAACAAATTAGTTTTACCAACAGAACTAATAAAATAAAGTTATATAGTTGATACAATTTGGACTGAGTCACTGAAGACCAAATGGAACATCTCTTTTTTTATAACTTACTCTCAGGTTTGGTGACCTCAAAGAGGATTAATTACACTAGACAGTAGAGTGGAGAATATGGTGAATGGCCTCCCACAAAAAAATAAACTAGTTCTAAAGTTCTGCTTGGTTCGTAGAACCTGACTGAACAGTCCTCGGCAAATGGGTCTTCAATAGTGCCTATGAAATGATAAGCAAATTATCCGAGCGATAATCTAGAAATTGATGTGCAGTTTTAAAAATCATGGCTGCACACCAGAATATTCAGTAATGCCAATGGATTTTAGCCAAACCTATCTAAAAAGTAAACTACAATAACAATAATTAATCATAATAAGTAACTAAAAAATACTGTGATGTACTTTGCATGTGTGACTTCAAGCATTCTCAAAGCAAAATCAGCATATTAAAACAAAAACATTAAAGAATCAGAAAGCTGACAGAAGAAGTATTGCTACTGGCTTTCTTCCGATTGATGAAATTCAATTCACTAAATCAGCATTTGTTGAGATCCCACATTGAAAAACAAACACACCAACAGTACACAACACCAACACTGTGTAGAATTATGTACCACATATACACACAACAAGGACACATACATGCCACCACGCTAATAAACACACTGGAACATTTTCTCAATATGCGCCACATAGGAGACAAAGCCATTTACACTCTTACTTATATACTGACCCCTCATACCTTTGTGCTGAGCAAACTACTTAAATTAAATAATTAAGTAATGAAATAAATAGTAACTCACCTGTTTTGATTCCAGAACAGCCTGAAAGAAGCAGCAATTAATTTGCAAATAAATCCACCACAGTCCTCCTGATTGCATTGCTCTCTGTGTACTTTAAAAATAATTTGTCTTGTGCCAAAAAATCAAAAGAAAAATGTTTTCAATCAAACTATACTATAGCCGGAAAAAAAGTTTACAATATGATCAGGTCCAACGCCGAAAACTGACTGACTGATTCTCGCTCTTTTCCCAGCACATAAAGCCCGGGAAGAGAGCGACAACCAATCAGCAGCATTTGCCCAGCAAGCACATCATGACGTGCCTGCGGACGTCGCAGTCCGAGCCCCTTCCATGTCTATGCGGTTTGTGTCTCAACCGCATAGACTTCTGGGGACTTCTGGGCATCACAATGATGCCTTCTTTATTCCCCCGGGCTGCAATCAAAACATTGCAGCAAGAATTAAAAAAAAAAAAAACACTGTTGCGCTAGAAGCGCGCAATGCAAGATCTGGCGTAATTTCGAGTCGCGGACTCGAAATTTAAAGTTTTAAAGAACAGATTTTAATTTTTTTTTTTTTTTTACATTAAAAATAAAATAAACTAAATACTCAGCTGTCTAGCTGAGGGGGCTGCAGTCCAGCAGCCCGATGCCACGAGCCGCCCCTGTCTAGTAATTACTTTTTTGGCAGCCACCAGAATTAAACTTAACAAGGCCTTACTATGTTTAGGCAATTCAGATCCTGTATCACAGCTCCAAAAATAATTTCATTACTTGTACCCATTTGCTAACCAGTGTTTCTGACAGAGTACTCTGTAGGAGAATTTTTAAAGTCTGCCAAGACATTATACTTCCAAAACATGTATTCCTCTTTTTTCCCCATCGCAACTCTAATATTTGCAATCTGAGGAGAAATTCTTTGGCATCTGCTTGGGATATAAAAATACCTATGCAAATACTTCAGAGCAAAACTTCTAGATATAAATACTTTATAATCTTGATCTAAAATTTAAATGGGTGTGCTTGAAGCTAGATTTGAAGGGTTTTTGTCCTTCTTGGGTAATACAGTCGACACAGCTTTCTTCTAAGGTACTGGTACTCCACTTTATAAAATTTGTTAAACAAAACCTTCCAGATCGATCTTCCCCTCCTAACTTCCAAGTTTCTGCAGGAATAATGTCTGTTCCTGGAGACTTCCATGTTGATTGATTTATACTTCACAATTTTACCCCATCTCTTCCTAGCTTAACTATTATTTTACTGTAATTGTTGAGCCTCGTCTTCCTCTAATCTTGGCATAACTAAGTCGTCTGTAAAGTTCCATTTGTACCTTTTTTGGTTTCCCCCATTGCTCTGCTTTATACAAACTACATATTTTACAAACTATACCCAATACCTCTGTTGGATCTCTCCTTTTCTTGTCATTGGCAACCTACATTTAAATACATATCTTCCTACTTTCTTTTATATCGGGCATTGCACTAAAAGATTCTGCTTTCTCATGAAAATAGTTGCTTAACAGCAGCCTTTTTTACAAATTTTTATGCTGTCCAAATACTCCCTTATTTTCCCGTTAACTCTCTGCAGTTGCTGTGCTTCTTGTTTTTTGGGATTCCCCTTCTACAATTTGTTTAACCTTCGCTAACCCCTCTAAATAATTCATATTTTCTATTGCTTGCTTATTTCTGACATGTTTTTAAAGTCCTTTTACATTTAACCCCACTCAATAGATACCCATTCTGAAATAAGTTCTGTTTTCTTTAATAACTCTTGAATCCATCCATTATCAATTTTGAAGTCCTCTTATTTTAACAGATAAGTAAAAAGCACGTGTCTTGTTTCTTTATCTTGGATTTATTGCTTCATAATCTGATATAGTTATTGGATGGGTTTCAAATCTTTTAATGAAATACATGCTGCTGTGAAATATAATTTCTATCCAGTCTAGCCCAGTTGCTGTATTTTAGAATAATATGTAGATTCTGTTGGAGTTCCTGCTACCAAATTCACATCTTCCATACCAAATGTTCTTATATAATTTTTCAGAAATGTACTCCATTTTGTTTTATTTTCCCCTCTAGGTCTCCATGATACAGCTTTACTATTGGAAATCTGGTTTCAGTCTTACACCCCACACACCCATAAATAATAATCCATGCTGAAAGGTTATTTCTCACAAAATTCTCTTAAGTCCTGTAATAGTAGTTACGTAGGCAATTATGTCAGCAAGGAATACTTGGTGACATAATTGCCTACCTTGCCAATAACACCTTATTACCACAAATGTAACAGTACTGTTCTTGTTTTCCTCATCTATCACAATTGCAGACCCTCTCTCAATCAATATTATTACTCCCCTTTTCCTTTGTCTTTGTTCTGCTGAATGTCCATCCAGAAATCATTTTAGTCAAATTTGCATGCTCATTTCTATCCAAATGTGTCATCAAATTTGCATGCTCATTTCTATCCAAATGTCTCATCAAATTTGCATGCTCATTTCTATCCAGATGTGTCTACTGTAACATTGCTATTTCCATCCTGTACTTATTATAATTATTCTTTGCATTTTGTCTATACCTGTAAGGCCTTTTGCATTCCCTGTTAATACTGACAAAGTAGCCATTCTGATAAAGCTGTTACTTCCACATGTTTTTTGAATATGAATTTCCAGCTTTACATGCACATATTAATGATGGGCTGGCTGATCTTTTGTGTAGTTGCTTGTTATTTCCATTTCAACCCAAGTTACAATTTCACAGACTTTTTGCTTTGATAAAAAAGACTAAAGAAACAAGAAAACTAAATGCATTTTCAGACTCCATTCCCCTTTTAAGTCACAATAAATTTTGAAAGATATATGTGCATTCCAAAAACAAAGTCTCCCACTTACATAGGGAGAGGAGCAGGTGACCTAGATTGATGGTTGCATCCACAGGAAGGTAAGTGTTTGTTAAAACACAAGTTTCCGCTTGCACAGGTTACTCCATCCTTTTCTTAACTCTATTCCCCTCACAGTTGTGAAGAACAACTTGCATGTTTTCAGTAAATATTGCATTTTAGCCTTAAAAAATGGTTACCCTTAAGTGACTAATCTGAATTGTGCAGTATTTTATTTCATGCATTTCCTTTGGAACAATTCAAAATGTTTCACTGGCAAGGTTTCTCTATGGACTTTGTTATAATGAGAAGCAGAGTCTCCTTCAGTTAGTTTGCTGGCCATCTCTTTGTTAGCTAAACTGTATTTCCCTCTTAGCCTGTTCTTCATCCAAAACAGTATTTGATGCCACTGGAAAAAGTAGTCTGAAGACAGCTGGGTATAACAGCTTGAATCTCAGACCTGCCAAAACAACATCCCCAGATTGCTGGAATAAGCTTGCTTCTCTTCTGTCTGGGGTACAGTAAATAATTGTTTTCCACCAACACCCTAGCATCCCCAAGTTTTAAGACTTTTGGCCACAGTTATTCTACTGGTATGGTTACATCTTTACATTATAGGTTGACTCTGCCTTCTCATGGCCAGATTCGGAGCGCATACAAGTGTCCTCTTACTTAAATCCTGCAGTCGAACAATAGTCCACTTGCTTATTTATACTTTCATAAATGAATGCAGTCTCTTTCCTCCAGTTTCTGTAGGACACCCAAAAGAGTTTTCTTTGCACGCACTGTCTTTTGACTAATTATATTTAAACCATATGTTCCTGAGAAGTTTGATCAGTTAGCCTTCTTCATTTGAGCCTTTGATTTCTGCATTTTTATCAGCTCGTCTGAACAGCTACATAAAGCTTCTATTTTTATAGCATTTTGCTGTTTGACTTTTAAACCAGTGTCTCAAACATGTCTCAGTGCATTTTTTTTTCTTCTAAAGTACTGGAATCCATATCCTGCACTAAAACTGAAACTTGAACTGATTTTTTGCCGAAGAGCTGCAAAGTTCTTCCCAGTCAGAGCTATTTCTTCTCGTTTTAGTTGGTTTCTGCTTATTTTCTCTGGTTTTCTTCTTTGCTAGTATCCAGACAATGAAACTACTACTAGCCAGTAACTGAATTTTAATGAGTTTGATAACTTTTACTGGCTTTTTAAACAAATTCTTATGTGGCACTGTTGGAGAGTGCTTATCAGTCATCTTTGCATTCTACAGACTACTCTATTTTTGATAAATATTTTCTGATTAACAAGTCTAGGATGAAAAGCACAGCTCTCTGTTTAGTTCTTATTAATAGATAAGTTGTATAGCAGCATTAAGGCTGTATGGCCGTCTAGTAATACTGACACCAAGAGTTCTGGATCAAACGCTTTGTCCCCAGACAGTGAATCCAGTTGTTTCTAAGTATCCTAAGTTCTTATTGTTTCTGATATGAAGTGGTGATGTTCATCATGTAACCCTGCTGAAGTCATCACTCTTGGGTTATCCTGCCATCAGGTGGTCCCGCAGTCGGCCCGAGTTCCAAAGTCTTGGTCCGGCGTCGGTTGCTGTCGCTTCTTCCCTGACGTCAGTGCGCCAGGGGTATGTAGGATGCATCTGACGCCATTTTCTTCAATCTTTCTTGCCGCGCAATGCCCGAAGCAGAAGCAGTTCGCAAGTGCCGGTCAGCCGACTCCTGAGATTTTCAAAATGTATTTCAGACCGAAGTCTTCATAAAGCTAAGTACCCCATTGGGGAACCTTTTCTTGCTCAATCCGATGTCAGAAAAAGTTAACAATTGCATTTCTTGTGGGAAGCAAATACCTCATAAGGACTTTCATTCTTATTGTATTCCTTGCCTAATACCAGACCACGATGTCACAGGTTGTCGGTTTTGTGCTAGGTTTAATAAACGAACTATTAAACGTCTGTTTGATTTCGCCCGGCATTATTTTGGTAGGAAATTTAATTATACCATGCTGTCAGAGCAACCAACGACCGGAATGCATAAAAAACGCAAAGATAAGGACAGGCAGCCAAAATCCAAACCGGACTCCGAGGCCTCTGCTAGGCCAGTCGCCGGTTCTTTGGTTTTCAGTGATGCGCCTACGCAGCCCCTGATGACCGCTGATTTAGAACCCCAGGCGACGTCCAATTCACAAGCGGAGATTACTAGGCTTCCACAACCTTTACCTTTAGGCCCTTCCGACTCCATACCTGAAGGAGATTCCGGTGCAGTTGAAACGCCTTCAGTTGCTGAAGGTGTCTTCAGACCGATAACACTCACTATTAAATCCTATGCAAAACTGAAAACTCCTTTAAAAACAAAGAAGACTGCACAGCAGTCTCCAGTACAAGGCCCCATGCCTAGGAAACAGATGCTTAAGATGGCTGAAGACTTAATTACCCTAATCAGGGGTTCCCATCCCCCTCCTGATAAAAGGCCAAGGCAGGAGAAGGACTACGCTTCCTCTGACCAGGTTTCAATTTCCTCAGACTCTTCTGAGGAACAGGAATATTCCTTTCCCTCTTATGAAGATTCTGATGCTGAAGAGTCTATCCCTTTTGCATCTCCCCCAGAAGACTACTCTTTTGGGGAAACCTTACATACTATGAGAGAACATTTCCACTGGGAAGGCCAGGATTACTCTGATTCTAAGAAAAGGCTCCGAGAGTTCCTTTTACTACCACAGCACAGACCACTTGCAATTCCATCTGTGTTAGACATTGTGGATGATGTTTATTCAGAATCTAGCCTTAACCCAGATTCAATACCTCCTGCACCAGCCAAACCAGACAGATACTACAGAGTCCCTGACTCACACAAATTCCTGTATAAAAGCCCTGTTGCTGACCCAGAAACCATTTCCCAGGGTCCCAAAGGGGTTAAAGCCTCTACTGCTAAAAAATCCTGTGCCCTCTGAAAGGGATTCTAGAGCACTAGACAGATGGGGAAAGAAAGTATATACCTCAGCTACTCTAGCTATGAGGGCCTTAAATTGTCAGTTTCACATGCTGAAATATCAACAATATCTGATGTCTCAATTAAAACAAAAAAATGCTCGTACATACAGACCAGCCAGATTACAAGGAAATGCAAGATTTGTTGCATTCAGCTGAACAAGTGGGAAAACATATGCAATGTGGATTTGATTCATTGGAAGCTTCTTGTAGAGCAGCAGTGACAGGGTCTGTCATACATAGGCATGCTTGGTTAAAAGAACAAACTTTACCTGATCATGTTAAAGCAAAGTTATTGGATGCACCCTTACAGCAGGATGTTTTATTTGGTGTAAAAGCAGAAGAAGTTTTAAAGAAAATGGAGGATAAGGCAAAATCTGTGCAGACGGTCAAGGATTTTTTTACAGGTTCAACCTCCTCATTTCAGCGGAAATTGGCCAACCAAAAACTGGTCCTTTCCAGCTTCTGCCAGACCACAGTAGGGCAGATACAGACGCCCAAGAGGCAGAGGCCAGCCACAAGGCTCTTACCAGCCTCGACAATGGAGTGCCACAACCCAAAAAGGAGGAGAAGACAGGTCTCAAACTACCAGAAGACAAACACAATGACTTACCCCTCAGACTACCAAGCCAAACCGTCTTGGCAGCTCCCTTGGGGGGAAAATTAGCACTTTTTGCAGACATCACAAAAGACAAATGGGTCCTAAATATTGTATCTCAAGGATATAGATTCCACTTTCACACTTTGCCAAGGATAAAAGGAATGCCAAACCTGCCATCAAATCAGTGGGCAGAGGCTCAAAAGCAAATTTCAGCTCTCATGGACATGAGAGTCATTCAACAGGTTCCTACACAGGAGTAAGGACAAGGATTTTACTCGACTGTTTCTAGTTCCCCGAAAGGACAAAGCCTGGAGACCCATTCTGGATCTCTCAATTCTAAACACATACCTGGAAGTACCCATATTCAAGATGCTAACACTACAGCAACTTCTTCCCATGCTGGGCAAGAAGGCTTGGCTAGTAACGTTGGACCTCAAGGAGGTATACCTGCATGTCCCTATCAGACAAAATTGCAGAAGATACCTCCGATTTCTTGCAGGTTCAACCCAACACCAATTTTCTGCACTGCCCTTTGGCTTATCTACTGCACCCAGGGCATTCACAAAATGCCTGGCACCAGTAATTGCATACTGTAGACAAAGAGGGATTCAAATATATCCATACCTGGATGACTGCCTTATTCAAGCAGAAAGCAAGGACATTCTATTAAAGCATCTGGCGTTTGTCAAAAACCTACTAAGTTGCCTAGGGTACACAGTAAACGAAAAGAAGTCAAAGTTAGTGCCCTCACAAGACATAATATTCCTGGGTGCCAGCTTAAATACAATGGCCCAGAAGGCTTACCTCACGCCAGACAAGCAAAGACAACTGACTCAACACTTCAAAATGATGGCAACAAAGACCCAACTCCCTGCAAGAAAACTTCTGCAGGCCTTAGGATTCATGGCATCTTGCGTACTACTAATACCATTTGCAAAACTGCATATGAGGAAATGACAATGGTATCTGAAAAGCTTATGGTCTCAAGACAGCCACAGCTTGGAAACAATAATTCCACTCATTCCCTGCCTTCAACAGGAGTTTCTATGGTGGGCTCAGGCATGTCACCTCAACAAGGGTCAGCCTTTCACCTTACCCACAGCCAGGCAAACTATAACAACAGATGCATCGGATTATGCCTGGGGAGCACACATGGCAGGATAGTGTATTCAGGGCAAATGGTCTGCAAACCAAAGCCATCTACATATCAATCAAAAAGAGATGCTAGCTGTACAAAATGCCCTAACAGCTTTCAAGGACCTCCTACATCCAGGACAACTAATAAAGATGGACAACACCACAGTGATGTGGTACATAAACAAGCAAGGGGGCACACACTCCTACCCCCTATGCAGACAAGCAATGACCTTGTGGAACACAGCACTGACCTACCAAGTTCAACTACAAGCACAATTCCTGCCAGGAAAGAAAAACACACTGGCAGACGATCTAAGCAGAAACATCACAGATCCTCACAAGTGGAAACTAGATCCACAAGTATTCGCAATGATAACTCAAAAATGGGGGATCCCAGACATAGATCTGTTTGCTTCCCCCCAAAACTAGCAACTACGGAAATTCTGCACAAGGACATACCACACACTAGCTTGGAAAGTGGACGCCCTCTCATTCAGTTGGAAAACATTGACAGTGTATGCCTTTCCTCCACTGCCTCTTTTGGCAAAGGTGCTGCTGAAAGCCAGATTAGAGAGGCCACAAATAATACTCATTGCTCCAGACTGGCCACACCAACACTGGTATCCAGTACTAAGGAACATGGATCAAGGCCCACCATGGATTTTGCCTACAATTCCTCACCTGCTCATTCAGCAAAACAATCAGATTCTACACAGCCAGCTCAAGACTTTAAATCTGGCTGCATGGCAAATTGCCTAAATAACCAGTCAACACTTCTCTCTAAAGCTGTGATGGACGTCATTCTGGAGGCCAGGAGGCACAGAACCAGGAAAGTCAATTCAGACAAATGGAAAAGATTCTGCGCCTGGAACCAGGCTAAAGGCCAAAATCCCCTTGTCCCAAATATTCATCAGATTCTTCAATATTTAACTGAGATGTTGCACAAAGGACTTTCCTTCTCATCTATTAAGATCCACGCCTCAGCTATTTCAGCTCAATACAACACGAATCCTCCTATATTTTCACATCCATTACTAAGACAGTTCCTCAGAGGGGCTAAGAACATAAGACCGCCCCGGAGAGCACCAACACCAACTTGGGATCTCAACTTTGTTCTGGGAAAGCTTACACTTCCGCCCTTTGAACCAGCTTTCACTGCTGATCTACAGTTCCTATCATGGAAAACTGCCCTGCTACTAGCATTAACTTCAGCACGAAGAGTCTCAGAACTACAGTCCCTAATGGCAGTGGAGCCTTTCATCATTTTTCATCAAGACAGAGTCTCTTTACGAACTAACCCTTCCTTTATGCCAAAGGTGGTATCCTGTGTGACCCTAAACCAAACCATTCATTTGCCCGCCTTTCATCCAAACCCCCAGAACAAAGGGGAAAGGCTCCTACACTCTTTGGACATTCACAAGCAATTACGTTACTACTTGGATAAAACTAAGGCTTTCAGAAAATCTGACTAGCTCTTTGTATCCTATGCTGCAGGATGTCAAGGAAAAGCTATCTCAAAGCAGACCATTTCAAAATGGATAGGACATTATATCCGTTTCTGCTACACACACCATGGGAAATCTGTGCCTGGTAACATCAGGCCCCATTCCACCAGGGCTACAGCAACATCAACAGACTTCCTCAGAGGGGTACCAACCAAGGATATTTTGGAGGCTGCAACTTGGGGTTCAGTGCACACCTTCACAAAGCACCATCACTTACCTCTATACTCTAAAAGCAGAGCTGGCTTTGCCACTGCAGTTCTGCAGGGCCTACTAGCCTCTCCAAACCCTGTTTAGTTCCACCACCCATCCTTAGCTTTGGGATTCAACCCAAGAGTGATGACTGCAGCAGTGTAACACGATGAACATAGTACAGTTTTGTACCTACCATAAAAGTAGATGTTCGATTGTTCACACTGCTGCAGTCCAGGTTACCCTCCCTCCATCCCCTCTGAACTAGCTGGACTTATCTATTCCTTTCTATCCTATACAACCTCTGTGGTGTATTTGCTTGTGACTGAAGGTATTGTTTTATTTTTATATGTATATTTTTATATAGCAATATGTATTGCCTACCTATTGGGGGCACCTGACATCTGGGGCAAGAAAAACAGAAGAAAATGGCGTCGGATGCATCTTATATACCCCTGGCGCACTGACGTTAGGGAAGAAGTGACAGCAACCAGCCAGACCAAGACTTGGAAACTCGGGCCGACTGGGGGGGCCGCTGACGGCAGGATAACCAAGAGTGATGGGAAAGGCACTCTTAAACAAAACCAAAAATGCAACAAAAAGTGCCCTGATCGGAGAATAAATATACCGACTTAAATCCAAGCAGTTTATTCTGAAAACACGAACAAAATTCCATGAACAGCCAAGAACACACACAAACGCCTTTACAATCCTCACGTTTTCATCTCAATAATAAGACCAGTGTTACAATAAATCAATCAATCATTTATACATTAATTAATAACCATTCAACCAATGAAATTAAAACAAAATACTTTAAAATGACCAATGACATTTCCACGAAAGACAATGTTAAAAATACAAGTTCGTTAGAGCCTGTTTGTTTAAATATTGCACTTTTCCATTAAAAACATTCTTAACACAAGTAAATAATCCTATTAAAAAGTTAGTTAAAATAATTAAAAATAATCGTTTATATTTAATTTCATGAAAAATTTAATATATATCATGAACCACATTGAATTAAATTCATATGCTTTATAATAAAGGAAATATTGCCATTTACTGACCAAAAGTAAAATTACAACCAAAGGCATTTAAAGTTTTGCAGATCTTAATTTTAATAGTGGCAAAATCGAGACATAGTCATTCAACCCAGGGGAATTTCCTGCTTCAAGGGTAACTTGCCACCACAGTTCCCTAAATTCTATCCTCTCTTCCCATGGTAATCTGCTCCAATACAAAGAAGGAGAATTCTGCTTTTACACAGGGCTTAGTATGTTTATACAAAGCACTGGTTTCTTTCTTTACTGTAATATCATAAATATGTTCGTAGATCCTTCTCCTTAACATTCTTTCAGTTTTTCTGACTGACAGCCAAATAAACTATTCCTTTGGTTTCACAATTATAATAATCAACACTATCAATCCATCTTTTCCAGCTCTCCATGTAAATTTTGTCTGTATTCATAATATTCACACATTGAGAGCAGTGTCCACACTTGTATGTCCCTAATCTCTTCTGTTATGGATAGATTTATTAACCCTATGTTCAAGTATATTCTTGAGACTCTGGGAGTTTTTGTAAACTACCTTACAGGGAAGATTGGGTATTTTATCCAAGTCTGAAAGAGAGACAAATCTATTCCACTATGTTTTGGTAGTATCATTCAAAGCATTATACTACAGAATTATTGCTTGTTTGTAAGTAATATTTTCATTATTTTTATCCTTAAATGTTTCACTAACGTTAGCTTGTTCTTTGTGGCCTTGTATGGGTTTAAATGTAGTCCTTCTTTCTACAACCTCCACCATGATTTTGTTTATAAATTCCAAAGGGTAACCTCTCTCCATGAATATCTTTTCCAATAGATCACACTCTGTCCGGAAGTCAGTATCCAAACTTGTCATACGACTCCCCCGAACAAACTGACCTTTTACAATATTTTTCTTACAATGGCTGGGGGTGCACTCTGATAATGTAGGAAAGAATTACAAAAAGTAGGTTTCCTGAAGTATGTTAGTGAAACATTTAAGGATAAAAATAATGACAATATTACTTACAAACAAGCAATAATTCTGGAGTATAATGCTTTGAATGATACTATCAAAAAAATGTTTAATAAAGAGTGGAATAGATTTGTGTCTCTTTCAGACTTGGATAAAATACCCAATCTTCCCTCTAAGGTAGTTTACAAAAACTCCCAGAGTCTCAAGAATATACTTGAACATAGAGTTAATAAATCTATCCATAACTGAAGAAGATTAAGGACATGCAAGTGTGGACACTGCTCTCAATGTGTGAATATTATGAATACAGGCAAAATTTACATGGAGAGCCGGAAAAGATGGATTGATAGTGTTGATTATTATAACTGTGAAACCAAAGGAATAGTTTATTTGGCTGTCTGTTCAGAATGTAGATCCTTCTATGTCGGAAAAACCGAATGAATGTTAACATGTGTTAATGGGCGTACCTTCGTTGAAGGTTGTGCGTCAGGGCTGGCAACTCAGTATGCAAAAATCTACTGCCAATCATTAGTGGACTGGAGTTCCACTGTGGCGGCCCCTAACTGGGAAAAGCCGAAAGATATAACAACAAAGTAAAGAAAAAAAAAACAGTGCTTTGTATAAACATACTAAGTCCTGTGTAAAAGCAGAATTCTCCTTCTTTGTATTGGAGCAGATTAAGAATGACATAAGGGCAGGCCCATGGGAAGAGAGGATAGAATTTAGGGAAATGTGGTGGCAAGTTACCCTTGAAACAGGAAATTCCCCTGGGTTGAATATGTCTCTATTTTGCCACTATTAAAATTAAGATCTAACTTTAAATGCCTTTTGTTGTGATTTTACTGTTGGCCAGTAGATGGTAATATTTCCTTTATTATAAAGCATACGAATTTAATTTAATAATGTTCATGATATATATTCAATTTTTCATTAAATTAAATATAAACGATTATTTTTAATTATTTTAACTAACTTTTTAATAGGATTATTTACTTGTGTTAATGTTAATGGAAAAGTGCAATATTTAAACAAACGGGCTCTAACGAACTTGTATTTTTAACATTGTCTTTCGTGGAAATGTCATTGGTCATTTTAAAGTATTTTGTTTTAATTTCATTGGTTGAATGGTTATTAATTAATGTATAAATGATTCATTTATTGTAACACTGGTCATCTGATGAAGTCTTATTATTGAGACGAAAACGCGAGGATTGTAAAGGCGTTTGTGTGTTCTTGGCTGTTCGTGGAGTTTTGTTCGTGTTTTCACAATAAACTGCTTAGATTTACCTCGCTATATTTATTCTCTGATCAGGGCACTTTTTGTTGGATTTTTGAGTTAAGAAAGTGTGACATAATTGTGTCCTTGCAGTACCTAAAATCAAACTTCATAGCCTGATTTTCTCAATGTTAAACTTCAGTTATAATTTTATGTTTCCATGATAGCTTGTAAACTAAAGTCGTGAAAGACTTTGTAGGCAAATGGTTTTCCACAGATGTAACAATAATGAACAGTTAATAAATTGAGGTATTTGCATCTATTATTAGAACTGTAATATTTGTGAATATTTTGGTGAGTTTTCATTAGTCTGTCAAGATCATTGTATATGCAGAAAATGTTATTGTACTCCAGGTGCTCTAATATATATTTTATATATTAACATAAGACACATCTAATTTCTTGTGCTAAGATTTTTAAACATGTATGCCATTTGAGGCACAACTTTATTACTTACCAGTTGAGCATTTGTATCAAAAGAAAGATTTGAGATCATGATTATTTATAGGTCGTTATATTGAATTACCTCCTTTAGTGGATGTTCTAGTAGGATTGTAGGAGTGAGATTTATGCCTTTTTACTTCAGACCGAGTACTACAGAGGCTTTAAAAAAATACTATACAAGTTATCAGGAACTGAAATTTTAGAGCACAAACTTTACATTTTTTATCCTCATATTTGCTATATCCTTTACTGAAGTATTGAATTGATATTACTGTAGTTTTTTAACATGAAACCTGAACAGAGCTGATGCTTCATTTTGATGTATTTCTTTAATGCTCTGTAGGGGAAGGACCTAAAGCCCATCTACAGAAGTTGGCAGAATGTATTCGATGGTCATATGGTGCAGGAATTGTTCTAAGACTGGGTAATATTGCACGGCTGGAGCTGAACTACTGTTTCCCTATGGGAGTACAGAGTGGAGACAGGTTTGTGCTTCTAGACTGTGTACTGCTGATTCATATGTAAACGCTCATTTGTAAAGTGTTTTAAATCACAGACTGTGATGACAGAAAGGGCCTGCTGCAGAGTGTCATGTCCCTTTACAAGCAATAAGAATTTTGAAATGGCCAGGTGTGCCAAGAGTGTTATCAGTTTGTGTGCTGAAGGCAGCAGAGAACATTTTGTAACCCTGAGCATGTATATCAACTGTGGATTGGAGAGGAGTGGAGGATGATGCCCAGATGGCCATGACTATTGAAATTAGAAACTGGGGCAAATAAGTATCACACACTAAAACTTGGGGCAAATAAGTATCACACAATAAAACTGAAGTAAAATATGCATTTGCATGTAAATTTCTAAGAGAAGCAGCTCACTTAGGAAAATGTAAGCAGTGAAGACTACATGAATTTGTTCTCGTGACTTTAGGTGAATCTGACAGTAATTGTCATATAGAATAATCACATGCACAAGACCACACCTGCAAGGCTTACATGTTGCATGTTAAGACCTGAAAAAAACTTTCTAGATAAATGTTCATGACAGTGCATTCCTTAAGTGTTATCAATCCACACAAATGTGATTCAGTGTACTGCAGTTTGTTGCACTGATTAAAAAGAATGACAGTTGTATTTTTTTTCCTTGAAGAAACAAACCATACAACCAAACAGGGTGCCTCCCATTGTAACTCATTGCTCTGATATGAAAATACCAACATCCACACATCTCTGAGAAAAGAGCATTTTTCTGTAGGCAACTTATTTTACTGAAGTGCCATTTTATTCACCTGTGTATGGCAAAACGGCATTTAACAAACTGCGTTGTGCCCACTGCGGTGGTGATGCTGCGGTAGCGTTGTCGCCTCACAGTGAGATTTTGCCCGTTCGATTCTCAGAGCGTCTTCTGTGTGGCGACATGCGTGAATGGGCGTTCCTTCGTTGAAGGTTGTGCGTTAGGCCCGTCAAGCTAGCATGTAAAAATCTGCTGCCATTAATTAGCGGACCAGAGTTCCGCTGTGGCGACCCCTAACCGGAAAAAGCCGAAAGACACAAACAATTGCTCCCAGCTTGTGTGACTGTTTACAATGCCCACTGTAGCTTCTTCACACAGGCATTCTGTTCCACTGGGCATTTACAAGACTGAAGTATATTCATTTCTCATTTCCATCATTTAAATCTTATGTATTTCCTTATTTCAAGTCTCATTTTTTTCTCTCCTTTACTACTTTCTTATTGTTTCATTGACTCTGCATCCTCTTTGGTGTGCAGCTCACAAGAAATGTTAGGCAATATTAGTTTCCTGTGCATGAACCCTGGACTACTCTGACATCTCTGGACTACTTTGTATCTCTTGTAGGTAGTGCAAGATGTTTATACTACAGGATGATAAAGTCTCCTGTAAGAATATGACCATATGCTTGGTGCTACAATTCACCATGGTATGTTCTTTGAGTGGTACCAGATACTTGACATTTCTGCTTCAGGGACCCCAAGTCCCACCACACATAGTTCTCGACCATATCTCATTGTAAGGCATGTTCCTTATTTTTTTTTTTCAATGTTCCTTATTTTATGTCTTAAGTCCATATTCCATGCTGTTCCATACAGAAAGAGTCTACCACACTTTTTTTTTTTTTTTTTTTAGATATCCATGATAATTAATATGGAATCATATGTATTCATGAAAACATTTTATGCAGTAAGAAACAGTTGTTAACCATGCAATAAGCTTCCTTAGTAAAGTTTTCTTTTCCATTTTGTCCATTTGTTCCACATTGTGTGAGGTGGTGGTCCACATTTTCGAGATGGAAGGTTGAGAACTATGCTATCACCTACCCACAACTACAGTTCAAAGAGGATAGGAGGATCTCTTCTGTGAAAGAGTATTACTTTAAAATCAGAAGAGTCCGTGTTATATTTGTATGTATGTTCCTTATCTCCCATAACTACCGTTTACTCAGCTCAGGTAAAACACTACAGTGGAAGGGGAACATTGCTTTAAATTCAAAAGGTTGTTTTCTCTATAAGATAAGTGATACTTTGCTTGTACTCTGTTTCAAGAATATGTGAACAGCATTCTTTCAATTCATAAAAAATTATTCTGGTTCAGTCTATTTCAAGTGTCTGCCTTTGGTAGAGTGCTGACTGTATTTTTGATGTTATCTTGTCGTACAAATTGCTTATTGCATATAAAAATTGCTTTTGAATGCTGGTATGTGAATTGCACTTGATGTAAAACTGCAAAAAATATAATAGTAATTATTGCTATTAGGAAGTACAATACATATCTTATTCTCTTTAATAAACTTGCCCAGTTTTTTTCTTTTCTCTTCCTTCCATAGTTTATGCTGTCATAGTTAAGAGTGGGATGAATTTTTTCAGGCTTACTTGAGAATGTTTTCACTAGGTTTTTCTTAGTAACATGGTGCTCTGTTACTTGTTTAGTGCATTGGTTTGGGGCCATGTTCACTGTGTCATCCTGCATTCTGCAGCCACCCACCATTGCATGACTTACAAATGTTGTGTTTAGTTGTATCAGTGTTATTTTCATTTGCATAGTTGTCTTAATGGGACATGTATTGCGGGCTCCACATTTAATGCTATTTGCCCAAATATAATACAGCACAATTATGTCAGTATCTATATCACTCCATTTCATACATCATCTATTATATATTTTTTTGTTTTCATAAGAATTCAGTGTGCAGTACTTAAAATGCCAGAGTTCTCATCTGGTGAACATAACTCCACCCTTGCACCAGGGCATCTGTGTCTGACCAGTACTATATGTTCACTAGAAATCTTCCATTTTCACCTGTAAATGTACATGATGTACATTACAGTAAATACAATTTTGACACAAACTTTTACAGTTTTCAAGCTCAGATTGAAACCTGTTGAGGCTAAATTTCTCTCAGCCATCCATCATCAAGAAAGCATTCTCCTTTATCTTGCCATGTTTCCCTTGCAGGAGAAATTGAGATAAATTCATGCCTTCCCACAAACATAATAGTTTGTTTTTGTTGCAAAACCTTCTGCTTGGTAGTATCTATTATGAAAATTCAGAGTGCAAGTACTGGATCCCAGCATGTTGGCACAGTAGCCATTTCCAAGTTTGTATAAAGCTATGTGGTAAAATACTCCTTACCAGAGTCTCCTTTATAATTTGTCTGCAGTTGTAAGCCAGGAACTGGAATTGTGAAAAGCTTTATTATTAAACAGTTACCTGTGTCTTGCTCTCCTAACTCCAAATATAATGAACCAAAATGGATTACTTTCACATGCTTAATTAGGGGCCACTTAATGTTAACTGTAACTGTAGTTTATAATTCACTGACTTGTATAGCTACCATCACAAACTTACTGGACACTATACCCAGCAATGCTAAAAGAGATGCACTGTCTTAGCAATTTTAACATGAATTATATCAGTAGTCACTGCTTCAAATAATGAACCGTCCCACCAGACTGTCCCAGACAATCAGTCCCCCAGCTTCTGTTTTCCCCCTTTTTAAGACTGTTATGGACAAATTCAGGCCAATAAAGCCAGACCCCACTAGCTGTGGCCATGTATGTTTTGGCTGTCTTATGGCCTCTTCAGCACAGGATAAGTGGAAAAGTCATGGACATTCAGAACTGCCATATAGCTGAAACTCCTGATGTCCTTAAGGGGTCATTTGCATGTATCCCATGTTACTTCTAATGCAAGAGGTTTTAAGGAATCACACAGTGGAAAGTCTAGCTTGGCTAGATTTGTCTGTGTGACCTTGTTATTCATTGTTTTAGTTTGTTAGTTGGGATATTTTGCAGATACCCTAATGATAATGGACATCAGCTGTGTATGACAACCCTGTGTTTCCAAATGTTAGCCAAACATTCCAGTTATGCTGTGCTGACGAGACAATAAGAAGGCCGAAACATGCATGTCCACAGCTAGTGCGGTCTAGCTTTATTGGCCTGAATTTGTCCATAACAGACTTAAAAAGGAAAAAAAATGTCATGGACATTCAGAACTGCCATATAGCTGAAACATCTGATGTCCTTAAGCATCATGGGTGGGATGGGAGGACGGCATAATGGTTAAGGTGTTTACCTTACAGACACAAGGTGCAGGGCTTGATTCTCACATGGGGTAATTGGCTAGGCTTGAAATGGCCCACAAGGGTAGTTAGCCTAGTACTAATCTATGAACCTATGAATCATTTGTATGTATCCCATGTTACCTCTAATGCAAGAGGTTTTAAGGATTCACACAGTGGAAAGTCTAGCTTGGCTGGATTTTTTCTTTTATTTTTTACTGATTGCTTTGCTTTGTCTATTTGATCTTGTTGCTCATTGTTTTCTCTGACGTATGACAAGCTCAGAGTTGGTGTATAAAAGTTGGGGGGGGGGGCTTTCTTCCCAGCAAAAAGTAAGTTTAAAGGAGAATAGTGATGTTCATTATTCACTTTTGCCCTACAATATTGTTAGTTTTTTTTTCAGTACAGTTGGACTCTGCATTAGGAGTCCCGACATTTCAATAGGGAGCTGTTGCTCCCTGTGAACACCTTCTCTAAAAACAATAACTCCAAAACTGCATAAATATTGGGTAAAAAGAAAAACGTTTGCCAGTCTTGCTCTCACACACACACACACACACACACACACACACACACACACACACACACACACACACACACACACACACCGTGTGATAAAACAGGAATCGATGAAACACTCCTCAGAACAGTAAGGATAAGTAAAGTTAAATTTTGTCTGAATAAATTAAATCATGAAAAAATAGCTGTTTGGTATAGTCTACCGATCTTAAATAGACGTAAAGTAAAAAAAAATCCCATCACTACAAATGTCTCATCTGTAACAAAACCTTTAAAAATGTAAAAGAAAAAAAAAAACATATATATGTAGGAGGATACACATCTTGAGATGATAGTATAGATGCACTGTTTTGTTATTAGTGGCCAGTATATATTCTGGCAAGACGTTTCTCCCCACCCTGTCAGCCCCATTTTTCTAAATCTTTAATTCTGACATAACTCTGGTGTTGATGTTGACTTTCCTTACCAGTATACATAACAGGAACCTTGTGGTTTCTTCAAATAATTTCCCTTCCTATCTACCCATGCATTCACTGTAGCAGTGGAGCACAGATTCTGACCATCGTATTACACTACTGCCTTTGTCAACCCATTCTTGCCCATTAGTGCCTGTGGCTGTGTTAGAATTAAGTTGGGAGGGGTGAAGGGCAAACCAAGTGGATGTGAGGCCAGCTTCACTGTGGATGCATCATGGGCATACCTTATAAGTAAATATGGCTAAGGACTAAGAGTCTTCCAAATATAGACTTTTTGCATCTTCTATAAGTGATGCTACTGCTGTAGGGTGACACGCATACCAATGATATGGTAAAACTGGGCCATCATCGTTTAACAGTAAGAGCTGCATGTTGTGGCCATTGGGACTGCTTGCCGTTTGAACTTGTGCAGTTTGTTCCCTCCTATAGCTCCCATGATGCTGCTTAAGTCTCATCTCTCCAGTTTCCTTTGCCACTGATAAAGTTTGCTAATGAAATGGATTTCTTCAGAAGTTATTACAGTAAATGTAATAACAACTGTCTGAGTATTACTGTGAAAGTTTGTCGCATATATTCAGGAAGGCCTTTTGGCAGTAATGAAGAATATTGGATCATGGTAGTGTCTTTGCATGGTGGTTAACATGTTAGGGCTGTAGCACAGTTTGACAGCTGCTCACTTCTGCCCTAACATTCCAAGCATTATCAACAGAGAACTTTATTAATGGGCTGTATTATATTTTTTACACTGTAAAAGGTAATAATATAGGAAAATTGACACATGCAGCTCTATCCCTCATATTTTACCTTGTCCCTTGTCAAACCACTGAGGATTACATTGATTCAGTAATGCAAGACATTAAGTTTTCGTGATTCTTGATGTTTGCAAAATGAAAATGAACTATAAGCAAATTACTGTATTATTTAAGAATCGTCAGTGATTTTGTACTCTTATTCAAACAACCATGGAAGTGAGAAACATAGTGTAGACTAGTGGCAGTACTTGAATGTAACTGTTTAAAAAATGCATTTATATTCCCCAGAAAGATGATATCATAGTAGTAATTAATTTACCGTGATGCTGTCTGTCTCACCTTCAAATTTAACTAATATTAATTTACTTAGCTTACTTTATTATAGAGGAAAATCTGTTTCACAAATGTGTTCTGCCAGCATTTTAGTGGGAACTGCATTATTAACGGCATCTTACACATTCTGGTTTTCTCAATTATTGCTACCTTGGTTTCACCTATTTTTCTGTTCCTTTAATCATGAGTCAGGTTTTTGCCCATTTTCCTCCATTCCTTTCCCCATCAGCATGCAAATCTTGTGGCTTATCTTTCTTCAAGACACCAAACTAAAGCCCCTAGGGTACCAGGGACATCACACCTGCTGATGAGTTTTGCATTCTTTATTCTGTCTCAATGAGAGAAAAGTACAGCTGATTGCTTAATCCAAGCATTAGTTGTCTTTAGGGTCTTCTGACGCAAATAACTGAAGAGAAGAACAGTATGGCATATATAATGAAGTCTTGTGCCACTTTCTTAGAACCTAAGCAAAGTGTGAGATTTGTATCTGACCCTCAAAGAGTGTGCATCACTGCTCAGATGAATTATGGCCAGGATAAGAGAACACAAAAATTGGGCAAATCCACATTACAATTTATTGTTACAGCAACCTTTTCTTAAATATTCACCATTATAGTAAATACCTTGCACCACTGTTCATTCCCTTTGCTACTGAGGATAGCCTATTACCAGAACCTCTTCAGGTACCTAAGAATGAAAGGTTAGATTTGTCATAACCTTCTCTACTTCATCGTCCTTATTGTCTATCTCCTGAGTATGCAGTTTGTTCAAGGTGTACTTCTGCAGCTGATGGCACTCTGAAAGTGCCTAACAAATGTTTTTTTTTTCCCCCCAGTAGAACAACTTATTTTATGGAACTGAATCAATTTCAATGCCAAGCCTCCTGGCATACCAGCAAAATAATCAATCTTTCTGTTATCTGCCCAAGTTGGAGAAAGAGTGCTAGCTTCAGAACATTAATTATGGAAGGAAATATGCTGGCTATTATGAGGGTTCATATGTATATATCAAGCTAACACCCACAGGGGTCTTTTTAAGCCTAGCCATGCATCCAGTAAAAAAACAAACCCTGTACCTTTTGAATGTGAGGTAAATACTTTAACAATTGTTGTACCCCACCCTCAGGTGTGAATCTGTGGAAATGAGTGATTTGCCCCACCATCATGTGTAACAGAGGTCCAAAAAACTGAATAACTGGCTTCTAAAAAAAAAATCAGATTTGCACAAGAGTGAGTAGGAGGTTTGTCAGCCTGCATTCAGTTGTGGTTGGGACCTGGGAGAGTGAATGATCTGCCCATCTGTCACCTGTAATTGGGGGGCTTGGATGGTAAATGACCTGCCTATCTGCCAACTGTTCTGGGGTGGTGAATGATGGACTCATCTATTGACTTGGGTCTAGCATCTGGGACATTTAGTGACCTGCCCATTTGTCAGCTGTTACTAGCTTCTGGATCAACAGTGGTCTAGCCATCAGCTATGACTAAGGTCTGGCACAGGACTGTTTTGACTCATCTGTCATCTGTGGCTGAGGTCTGATACAGAGAGTGATTGAGCCATCTGTCAGTTGTGACTGAGCTGTGGAACAATGAATGATGTACCTATCTGTCATATGCTTCTTGAGACTGAGACACTCGAATGACTGTTGCCATTGTTGAATATGCTTGGGGGGTGGAATCATTGAGCCCTCACTGTCAGTTGGCCCAGTGAATCACCAGACCTACCTTTGATGTTTAATAAGGACTTCAGCACAGGGTGATCATCTCCACCATCAGATCTAGCTGGTTTCTGGAACTGAGAATCATTGGCCCCACTTTCAAATGCATCTGGATCCTGGGACTGCAAATCATTGGTCCCACCATCAGCACTGACTGGAAAGTGGAACAGAAAATGTTCAGCTCCCAGTGTCCAGCTACATCTGTGGGGACTGTGAATCATCAACCCCACTCACAGCAGTTGCTGGTGACTGTACAGAGAATGTTCAAACTTCCATTGTCAGTAGAAGGGGTCTGAGACTGTGAATCATTGGCTACACTGGCTGGAAAGGAGAATGTTCAGCACTACCCTCCCACCACCTGTTGTAGCTGTGTTCTGGACATGTGAATTATTACCCCACTACCACTGTCTATGTAGTCACTGAGATATGGTTTAAAGCCACAGAGAGTAGACAGACAGTGCAAGGTTATAATGCCTTCCACACATTTAGACCAGCTACTACACACACACGGACTAAAGGTAGAGGTGTCTTGATTTACATAAAAAATAAATGTACCTCAAGGCTGGTCAAACAGGACAATGTAGTCGAGCTTCTCAGTATTCAAATCACCAAAGGTAAATTCTAGAACGACTTCCTTGCAAGCTGTAGGTCCCCCTCTATTACACAGAAAAATCTTAACATGTATTAAAACTTAGTGAAAACACTCACCATACAACCCAATACCATATTCATTGACGACTTTAGTTACCCCACTGTTAACTGGGAATCCTATACGACACCAAACGTACAGACACAGCGATTTTCTGGATTTTGTAAACACAAACTCCCTGGATCAAATTGTCAGTACACCAACCAGGGGTGCAACCATATTGGATCTGGTCCTCACTAATATGGAAAAGTGCTGCACATCCCCAAGTGAAATGTTTTCTCTGGCAAGGCCCAGACCACAAAATGGTCTCCTTTGAAGTAAACAGAAAACCTGGAACCCCATCTAATCCTGGAATATTCAGGAACTGTGATGAATAAACAAGGATTAACGAACGACCTGGAGATGACCACCAACAAGAGCAGGATACAGCCAACAAATTCAACAAATTCAAAAATTCAACGTCGACTCCAAGATAAATAAAGTGCAGTTCATTTATTGTCACAAAACGAAGATTACCTAGGTTTCGTTCAAAAACGAACTTCTTCAGATAAATGTCCTGACTGAAACTCATACCTTAAATACACGACTAACCTCACAATTACATTCATTTCCAACCAATAATTGTATTAATTGTTCAATTAACTTACATTTAAAATTTTAAAGGTTAAAACTTGTCATTTTAAACGGTATGCGTAAAGTTTTGCGTCATACCACACTACAACAAACAAAAGAAAAAACTCACAATATGCAATTCATACCACTAATGAGCTATTTATAATTTGTACATTTATATTTAATTAACTACAAAGAATATATTATGGTGTAATGAAAATAAAACGTGGAAAATAAAAATGAAAGTAAAAATGAAAATAATAATAATTGTAAAAATATATAACTAACACATTGATGACATATATGTTATATAATTATTAATGTATATGTTCTCACTTCCCTTTTTAATTGTGTATATAAAATCGTTAATGAATTCCTAACATGTGCATGAAATATATGTTTAGTTGATGAATATATTATTGTATAAAAATAGTGATAATATTAATATGATGGTAAATGTATGATAACTATGTGTTTATACTAATAATGAATACATAGATGTATTCCCATATGATTATCATTATCCTTGTTCAAGCATGTGAGTGAAAATTAATAAACACATTGTTATTATTCTTGTATATTTTGTGTACTTTTGTAAATTGATACACACCAACAAACTAACATATGTTTTTATAACAAATAATAATGGTAAATAATGATGTACAATGACTAATCTTATCTCATTGTGAACCTATTTGCCTTTTATCCTATTATTTTGTAATATGGGCTTAATGGTACAACATTCATTTAACCCTGGTCTATTATATGCATCTAATATTATCTGCCATTTCAACTCATTAATCTCTAAATCATATTGAGTAGTTCTACCTTGTGTATCATATACTGTTTGTTGAATTACACAAAATTTAAATTTGTGTCCATCATTCCCTTGCAGATGTCTGGTTAGGGCATTAGTCATCCTACCATGTTGGATGTCTAATAAATGTTCCCTCACCCTATCCCTAAAGTGTCACCCAGTTTTCCCAACATAAAAGGTGTTGCCATCCTGACATAATGCAATGTATACTACATTTGATGTATAACAGTTGTAATGGTCTCTAATTTTAATATTACAAGAATTCACTGTTAAATTACTATTAGTACAATAAATGTGAGAGCATACAGAACATCGTCCGCATTTAAAATTACCTTCCGGTCTATGTGAAATTCCTATTTTATTCCTTGATTCCTTTTCAAAGATGTTCTTCAATGACAAATCTTTTTTATATACAAATTTCACATCACCTTGAAACAAATGTCCCAAGTTTTTATCTTTGCTCAGTATGTCCCAATTCCTCTCAATTATATGTTTGATGACTTCAAAGCAGTCATTGAATACCGATATGTATAAGGGAATACTATCTAACATAGGTTTAAGCATATTCTTACTATTATTACTTCCTGGATTGAGAAATTCTGAAGTCAATATGGCTTGATATAAACCTACTTTTCTTTTATGTACGACTTCATTGTATATTTTTGAACAGAGCTGTTTGGAATAACCTCTGTTTTGAAATAAATTTGACATATAAACCAATTCCTGAATAAATTCCTTTTCGTCACTCACCATTCTGGCAACCCTGACCATTTGTCCCTTGACAATAGCTTTTTTCTGATGGTCAGGGTGCCAGCTGTCGTAGTGCAAATAGGAATTAGAAAACGTTTGTTTCCTGTATATGTTCGATTTTATTTGTCCCTGCTGTTTATCATAGGATAACCTGACGTCCAAATAGGTAATCCCTACTTGATTTATTTCATAGGTAAATTTTAAAAATCTTACAGTATTATTAATATATTTTAGAAATGAGTCTAACGCTTTTTTGTCTTCATCCCAAACCACAAATATATCATCAAGATATCTTGTGTATACTTTAATGTGGTGATAGTATTCTGTTTTAAAAATGTAATTGTACTCCCAGTAACTCATAATCAAATTTGCGTACATGGGGGCACAAGCTGCCCCCATTGCCACACCATTGACTTGCTGGTAATAACTACCTTCATAATATAAGAAATTGTTTTGCAACACAATTTCCATCAAGTTGACCAGTGTATTTGTTCTTCCTTGGTCGTATACATTTGTCTCATATAGTTGTTCTTCCAACCAGATCAAACCTATATCTTGCGGTATGGTAGTGAACAAGTTACATACATCTACAGTAACAAATGAATAATTTTCTTTCATATCACTATCCCTTATTTTTGCCAAAAAATCCCATGAATCTTTTGTTATATACGGGAACTTGGTCATGCATTTCTTAAAATGGTAATCCAAAAATTCACTGATGAAACACGTCTTGCTCCTCTTCCCATCTAAAATGGGTCGAAATTGTAAATTATGCAACCCCTTATGAATTTTGGGTGTACCAAATATCCCGCTAATGACCGGATTTTCATTGACCAAAAATTCAAATTCTTGTTCTGAAATTTCCCCCTGATATAACATATCCTTAATTGATAGGTCTATCTTTTTGTATGCAATATGTATTTCGTTGATGCTAACTTCTGTATATTGACTTCAGAATTTCTCAGTCCAGGAAGTAATAATAGTAAGAATATGCTTAAACCTATGTTAGATAGTATTCCCTTATACATATCTGTATTCAATGACTGCTTTGAAGTCATCAAACATATAATTGAGAGGAATTGGGACATACTGAGCAAAGATAAAAAATTGGGACATTTGTTTCAAGGTGATGTGAAATTTGTATATAAAAAAGATTTGTCATTGAAGAACATCTTTGAAAAGGAATCAAGGAATAAAATAGGAATTTCACATAGACCGGAAGGTAATTTTAAATGCGGACGATGTTCTGTATGCTCTCACATTTATTGTACTAATAGTAATTTAACAGTGAATTCTTGTAATATTAAAATTAGAGGCCATTACAACTGTTATACATCAAATGTAGTATACATTGCATTATGTCAGGATTGCAACGCCTTTTATGTTGGGAAAACTGGGCGACACTTTAGGGATAGGGTGAAGGAACATTTATTAGACATCCAACATGGTAGGACGACTAATGCCCTAACCAGACATCTGCAAGGGAATGATGGACACAAATTTAAATTTTGTGTAATTCAACAAACAGTATATGATACACAAGGTAGAACTACTCAATATGATTTAGAGATTAATGAGTTGAAATGGCAGATAATATTAGATGCATATAAAGGTTAAATGAATATTGTACCATTAAGCCCATATTACAAAATAATAGGATAAAAGGCAAATAGGTTCACAATGAGATAAGATTTGTCATTGTACATCATTATTTACTATTATTATTTGTTATAAAAACATATGTTAGTTTGTTGGTGTGTATCAATTTACAAAAGTACACAAAATATACAAGAATAATAACAATGTGTTTATTAATTTTCACTCACATGCTTGAACAAGGATAATGATAATCATATGGGAATACATTTATGTATTCATTATTAGTATAAACATATAGTTATCATACATTTACCATCATATTAATATTATCACTATTTTTATATAATAATATATTCAACTAAACATATATTTCATGCACATGTTAGGAATTCATTAACGATTTTATATACACAATTAAAAAGGGAAGTGAGAACATATACATTAATAATTATATAACATATATGTCATCAATGTTTTAGTTATATATTTTTACAATTATTATTATTTTCATTTTTACTTTCATTTTTATTTTCCACTTTTTATTTTCATTACACCATAATATATTCTTTGTAGTTAATTAAATATAAATGTACAAATTATAAATAGCTCATTAGTGGTATGAATTGCATATTGTGAGTTTTTTCTTTTGTTTGTTGTAGTGTGGTATGATGCAAAACTTTACGCATACCGTTTAAAATGACAAGTTTTAACCTTTAAAATTTTAAATGTAAGTTAATTGAGCAATTAATACAATTATTGGTTGGAAATGAATGTAATTGTGAGGTTAGTCGTGTATTTAAGGTACGAGTTTCAGTCAGGACATTTATCTGAAGAAGTTCGTTTTTGAACGAAACCTAGGTAATCTTCGTTTTGTGACAATAAATGAACTGCACTTTATTTATCTTGGAGTCGACGTTGAATTTTTGAATTTGTTGGCTGTATCCTGCTCTTGTTGGTGGTCATCTCCAGGTCGTTCGTTAATCCTTGTTTATTCATCACAGTTTGTACGGTGTTGGTTTTGGTTCCGAATATTTAGGAACTGCTCTAAGGCTAACTTCCTACTATTAAGTGATAACCTGGCAACATTTTTAAGACGCCCATAAACCCTGAGAGTACTTGCTGCCTATGCAGAACTGTTCACAGAAATCCTATACAAGCATGTTAATAGCTGTATAGAGGCAGCTGTACCCATCTGGAAGAAGTACAGCAGAACTAACCTTAAAAAAAAAACAAGCTACCCTTGTGGAATCACAAAGTCAGTAGGCTGTATAACAGAAGGAAGAAAATCATGGCAAAACCTAGGAACTCTAACACCCAGCAGAATAAAAGCACTCTCATCAAACTAAACAAACAACTCAGAGGACAAAGTCTATCAAAGCCAAATCTGAGGTAAATTTGGCCTCCCAGGTAAAGGACAGCCACAATGCATTCTTTAGCTATGTATGCAACCTCAAAGGCAGTACACAGTTTTGTGCAGAGCTCGTTGTAAACAGAGCCACCCATAGTGAGCCAGAAGATATAGCAAATCTACTGGCCAACAAATTCAGCTGCAACATTACCCTCGCTTCCCTCAGGAAATACCATCAAATATAATTTCCCCCTGCTATCACTGGGGAGCAGGTCCTTAATACTTACTCTAACCAAGAATCCATCAGTGGGCCCAGACAATATTCCAGGATGCCTTCTAAATAACGTGAAACATGACCTGTCAGGCTCTCTGGAATTGCTATTTGAGTGTAGCCTCCAAACAGGTTTTGTGCCACATTAATGGAGAATAGGAACAGTCATCCCTCTGCACAAAGATGAGCCATTTACAGACCCTGAAAACTACAGACCCACAAGTCTCACTAGTCTCGTATGCAAACCAATGGAAAGTGTTATCATGGAAATGATCAATAATGATATAGTAATCCTCCACAGACACTGGATCCAACCCAGTTTGGTTTTGTCAAGGGTAGGTCATGCCTAATCAGCCTGGTGGACTTCCTTGAGAAGGTCACCAAAGCAATGGATGAGGGAAAAATTATTCATACTGACTACCTTGATCTGGCCGAGGCATTTGACACCGTACCCCACTCGGGCATTATTGACAAACCCAAGAGGTTAAGTACAAACTCTTATTTCACCCGCTGGATAAACAACTGGCTCACAGACAGGACCCAAAAAGTTAGAATTGGGGAGTCCCCCTCTACAAAGAGGCCTATCACAAGTGGAGTCCCTCACAGATCAGTCCTGGGACCACTCCTTTTTGGTATTCACTTCTCTGAAGTAAAGGCCAATGTCAGTGGCCTCTGGCTGACTAAATTTGCAGATGATTGCAAATTAGGAGCTGTCATTGAATCCCACACTGACGCAAATGTTCAGGAAGGGCTGGCAGAGACAAACAACTAGTGTCAGAGCCATGGACTAAAATTAAATGCCAAGAAGTGCATAATAGTATCCTTCAGGAAGTCATCCATCCATGGTAACTGTCATATTGGCAACACACCTCTAAGAGATGACCCAGTAGTCAGGGACTGTGGGACATACACAAACAGTAATCTAGCTTTTGACCATCAAAAGTCTACAGTAGTGAGGAAATCATTCTATGTTGCGCAACTTATAAACAAAGGTATGGCATCTAGGTCCAAGGCAGTCATTGATCCACTCGCATTTGGCATTCATCAGCCCTGTCATTGAATACAGTATCCCCTTTGTTTTGTACCTAACCGGGCACATCCATCAAATGGAACATCCAAAGAGGTTCCTCACTGAAAGATTACAGAACATAAGTAACATGTCCTATGCAGACCACCTCAAAGCCGTGTCCCTGTGTTCTGTCTCCTGTCTCCTACAAGCTGTTGAGGGTAGATCTGTACCCGTCATACAATGCATTATCAGACCCCATTCTTTTAAACCTCCTGCATATCTGCAAACCAAACAGCACCAGAATTACCTGTTCAAAAGAATTAAACCTTGCCTGTGATATAAGTAGGACCTGCTGGATAGACAGGTATGTATCCTAGAGATTACCCCATATCTTGAACAGGCTCCCCATTCATGTGAAGCAGAGTTCCTCCCTAACCTAATTCAAGTGCAACTTGAATAATTTGATGGGAAACATGAAATCAATCCCTGGTTTGGCACCTGTGTCTCTAATGGTCACAGACAGCCTGTAAATGGTTAATCTCCCAGGCCCCTGCTTGTAAATGTTTCATCTCCCAAGCCCCTGCTTACAGTTATCAAAGGTACCAGAACTTGTCAGAGATTTAGAATTCCTAGCTAGGCTTAAAAAGGTCCTTTTGGTCATTAGCCTAGTAAACACGTATGAACCTATGAATCTGCTGTAGTTAGGTTCTGGGATTGCAAATCCTATGCCCTAGAGTCAGCTTTGGTTAGCAGTAAGGACAAAGAATGTTCAGCCCCACCACCATCATCTATAACTGTGTTCTGGGACTTAGGGAAAATAACACCTTAAATTCACTGAAAAGAAGAACTGAGCCCAAAATTTGAAAATGTATTATGAAACAGTCACTGATTTAGCACTTTCAGCCTTAAAATGTTCCCATCAGAATGGTTTAGTTTTCCATTCTTAGGACTGTTTTGTTGTAATAATTGGTGAGGGTGAGGACAGTCCTTCATGGTCACAGATCTCAGACGCAGCAAATGGTGTGGCTGATCTTTTATAATCAGGTGTAATACAACTGTGCAATAATGAACCTTGATAATGTGAGTTGGAAGTCCCTCAGTGAAGACAATTTTACTAATAACTTATTTCAAACCACTTGTCTAGGAGAGGTAGATGAGTGTAAGATCCAATTCACTGACATTATAACCACCTCCTCCCCTTGGTGGCACAAATCTGTTACAAGTCTAGGTAGAAGTAAAAGGGAAACATTTTACACGTGTAAGACTTTTAATAGCCATGGGAGGAAAAAAGGCTTTAACAAGGCTAGTAAACATCTCAGGGTAGCACTAAAATCTGCCACACCTAAGAATGAAGTGAGATTAGCAAACAGTTGCTACTTCAAAAAGTTTTTTCTCATAGGTTCATCAGTAAGTACTAGACTAGCTGCTCCTGCAGGCCATTTTATACCTAGCCAGTTTCCCTTGTAGTACATGAATTAATGTACCCTGGTTGTTGTTAGATTGGCCTTTCCTGTCCCACAATCAATAGTATATTACTTCTGGTGAGAATAACTGGGATCCTACAAAGGTAATTTGAGGGGACCCAAGTGTTGGATAAAACATTTAGGAGCATCTCTGTCCATTAGTACTATAGGTGAAGTCCTGGGGAGTCTGTTCTAAGCAGTGGTATCTTCTGCATGATATACCTGTCCCACCAAACAGTTCAGTTGATATTGCAGAAGAGGTTTAGACTCGTGGACCAGCTATTTCTGATGCTATTTGACTTGCTAATGTGTATTGGGTCAGAGGATGCCTTATATGCCAGACACAATTCACCTCTTAGCAGACTGTACGATACTGAGTGTAGTGACAGGGCTTTGAGTTGGTCCATGTTTGTTTAGACGGTGTATCCTTTTAGTAAGGTATCTCTTTGTGTGTTCCAGTTATTGCATGTGTCTGGACAGATACATGCCATTGAGTAAAGGGGGACAATGACCTCTCTAGATCTAGACACATTCCCTTTGTTTATAAGCTGCTCAGTATAGAAAGACTTTCTTACCACAGTGGACAAATGTGGGTTGAAAGTTAGTTCACTGACCAAATAAGTTCCCAAATTCCGAATAACTGGGTCATACCTTAGGGTGTATTGTCAGTGTTGTAGTTTCCATTGGAAGATGACTTAGGTTCATAGGTAGGTACTAGGCTATCTGCCCAAGGGCTTTATAAGCCTAGCCAGAGTGTGTCGGCTTTCGCCACCCCATTGATTCATTAACTGAGCCTCTGTCTAGCAGAGCCAATGAAGTGATCCCAGGGGTGTATTTTCTGTGGATATGATCGCCCTTTTTTGGTACTCTGTTTCAGTCCATGATTTTGGCACTAGTTCTTTGTTTGGGACAAACATTTCTGCAGAATGGCCAAGTCATTTGATAATTCAAAGAATGCTCCTGGCTTGCAGTCATTTGCAACTCTAGTCATCCAGAGCCCTTTAGTATTGGCTTTTACTTCAGGTAATAGATGCCAAACAGGAGAGGTCTCATCTCTGTACCCTAAGGGACTTCACTGGTGACTGGTCTATTTGTGGAGGTAGCTTCCCCTTGTGTGTCCTATCTGTGAGTCATTTGGCACTCCAGTGAATGTTGTGTGGGTTTACTTCCAGTCTATTTAGCTATTCTACTATGTCTTAAGTGTGGGATTGTGTCAGAAGCTTTGTCCAGGTCAATGTTTGTGGTGTATACCGTTTTACCATCATCCATTGCTTTGGTAACCTTTTTTTAAAAGGCCACCAGGTTTGGTAAGCATGAACTGCCCTTGGCTAATCCAAACTGAGATGAGTCTAGTGAATGGAGTGTTTTCTTTTAAGTAAATAATAGTAAATAAGTTAAGTCTTGGTCATTTTGGCTGATTGCTCATAATGGCAGTGGGAGATGAACTTTTAGAGCTGTTTAATTACCTGTTTTACAAATATATGAAACAGTCTTGTTCTAAGGATAAGGCACAACAGATTATTGGTCCCGAGCCCAGTAGAGCAATTGAAATCATGACAGCTATGATGTCTTTGCCACTAAGTAAAATTAATAGTAATTATAGTCCTGGGCCTGATAATATATCAAGTTGTTTTATCAGGTTCCTTAGCTTTTTGTTCAAGTCATATGTAATTCACCAGTTTGGTTCCCCACAGCTGAATGTGTGCAAGTATTGCTGCAATTCAGAAGACAAGTTACCATCTCATTAGTATATTGTTGCAATTCAGAAGGTAAGTTACCATCTCATAATTAGTTAGACAACTCTTATAAAAAGGTGTTTTGAATGAAGCTTTCGTTCCCTATTAGAGAATGATGGTAAAATTGGTCCACTGGTTGATCCACATCAGCATGGCTTCTGCAAAGGAAGGTCTGCTTTCATTAATTTAACAAACTTTTATAAATAAATTAGTTTGGCCATGGACCATGCAATTAGTGTAGGAGTTGTGTTTCTGGATGTGTCTAAAACATTCAGTTCTGTTTCTCGTCTTGTGATAGTGGACTGTCTGACTTTTTTGTGAATCCCTTAATCATCAAATATGTTGCTACTTGGCTTACAGACAGACCGACATTAAAGAGTTAAGATTAGTAACTATATTTTAGATTGGGCACCTATAAAGGCTGGAGTTCCACAGTGGTCAGTGTCGGAACCAGTCTTTTTGAATATGATCTTTTCTCATATTCCTCTGTCTGATAATTTCTGAATGTCAAAATATGCTGACAGTGTAGAAATGTGTACTCTAATAAGAATGCCGCAGAACCATCATATTCTTGATAACCATCGTAGTAGAGCTAATTTATGGATGAATAATAATTGGTTAAAAAAAATCAATTTAGATAAAAATGCCCTAATGTATTTTTGATAGTTTCCAGCTTAATTTAGATCTGTTGTTGGGTGATCCTATTATTGCTTTAGTTAACAGAATATAAGGATTTAAATATCACCTTCTCAAACAACTGTTCATTTAAAAACATGCACCACACACATTGGTTAAACTATTCATTGCCTACATAAATCCGATAGTTAAATACAACTCTGTTTTGCACCTACGTAAGGGAGATCTGCTTTTCTCACTTGGCTCTTGCCAACCCTATAGTGCCTTTTTTTAGGCGAGGTTCAAATGACAAATTCACCACCATAATGGGTACAAGCAAGCAAAATTTGAGGGTAATGCTACTCAATGCTAGAAGTCTAAACCTCAAAATGCACTCACTCGAGGCAGTCCTTAAAATGGAGAACATCGACATCTGTGCAGTGACAGAGACCTGGTTCAAAGTTCCAGAGAGCACCCCTGCATTACCAGGCTATAATTCACACCACACCTTTCGGCCACCTAACCCGGAACGAAGCACTAAAGGTGGAGGTGTGTCCATATTCATTAAGGATATCCACACCTCCAGGCTAGTTGCACAGCATAATGCATCCGAGATTATCCAAGTGCAACTAACTCTGGGCAAGACCGCAATCCAAATTGTAGCTTGCTACAGACCCCACACCATGCCCCAGGATTCCCACTCCTCATTTCTTGATACACTGGAAAGTATTAGGATAGAACCCAACACCCTAATAATGGGCGATTTCAACTACCCCACCATTAACTGGGAAAACTACTCATGTACCAACTCTTTTGCTCAACGTTTTCTGGGATTCATAAATTCCAACGCCTTGGATCAACTTATTCACACCCCCACCAGGGGCAGCAATATCCTAGACCAGGTCATTACCAACATGGGCAACCGGTGTTCCACACCAGAGGTCAATTCCTCGTTGGTCAGATCCGACCACAAGCTAATCACCCTAGACATCCACATCCTGCCCCACCCCCAATTAGGTAGGGAAACACCGTAAAAAACTTCTCCAAAGCCAACTTCACACTTCTTAAGACAGAAGTGGCAAACTTCATGACACCCATGCAGATGGACAATAGAGGTACCACTGCTGAATCCTACACAAATGCACTTTATAAGCACTTACACGAGTGCATGGATCATGCTATCCCTAATGGAACCAAGATGCTATCCTCCAAAAAAAGGAAGGCAATCTGGTGGTCCTCTGCCATAAACAAACTCTACATCAGAAGAAGGAAACTGTTGCAAAAAAAGAGTAAAATCCCATGACTATTGGAACTCCCTGATCAACCTCAGTAAGAAGCTGAGATCCCTCATAAAATCCTCCAAAGCTAGTTACAAAAACAAAATTACCACAGACTCTAAAGATAACCACAAAGCATTCTATAGCTATGTCAAGAATCTCAGTGGCAACACTCAGATCTGCTCTGAGTTACAACACAACGGCACTAAATATACAGAACCAACTGATATTGCCAACATCCTGGCAGATAGGTTCAGTGCTAATTTTACCCCCCTGGAGGGTCCATCTCTATACCGGAAGAATACAAAGTTCCTGTAATCACGGCTGCACTGGTAAAAAATACACTCTCCAAAGCCAAGAACACAGCATCCATGGTATGACAATATCCCAGGCTGCGTTCTACACGAACTACAGAATGAACTGGCACCCTACGTAAGTACCATGTTCAATCATAGCCTCACCTCAGGCTTTGTGCCCACTGAATGGCACACCGTGATGGTTATCCCATTCCACATTAGCCTGACGAGCCTGGTCTGCAAGGCCATGGAACGTATCATCATGGAACTCATAAACAAAGACATTAGTAATCTCCAAACTCTGGACCCTGCCCAGTTCGGGTTTGTAAAAGGCAGATCATGTCTCCTAAACCTGATTGACTTCTTTGAAGCAGTCACCAAAGCCATAGATGAGGGTAAGGTGGTTCACACAGCTTATCTAGATCTCGCCAAGCTTTCAACACCATCCCCCACTCTGGAATTATAGATAAGCTCACTAAACTAGGTACAGATCCCTATGTCACAAGATGGGTTGCCAACTGGCTCACGGACAGAACCCACACTGTGAAAGTAACAGACTCCAAATCCGACTTCAGACCAGTGACAAGTGGAGTACCACAGGGTTCAGTCCTGGGTCCTCTCCTGTTTGGTATCTACTTCTCTGAAGTACAGGCTAACACAGAAGGTCTTTGGCTAACAAAGTTTGCAGATGACTACAAACTAGGAGCCATAATCGAAACTCTTTTAACAGTGTGGACATACTACAAAAGAGCCTCACTGAGACAGATGCCTGGTGTCAAAGCCATGGCCTGAAGCTCAATGCCAAAAAGTGTATTGTCATCCCCTTTGGTAAAAACTCTGTACCCATAAACTACCACATAAGTGGTAGTCTACTTAACGCCGAAAGTTTGATAAGTGACCTTGGGACACAGGTGGACAGTAGTCTCTCCTTTGATAATCACATCGCCACAGTGGTCAGGAAATCCTTCTACGTGGTTCACCTCATCACAAAAGGTTTCTCATCCAGAAAAAAAAATAGGTTATTGTTCCCCTCTGCTCATCACTCATTAGACCCATTATAGAGTACAACGCCCCTTTTGGTATGTACCTCACAAGACATCTACAACAACTGGAAAGGCCGCAGAAATACCTCACAAAGAGGATTACTGGCCTCAAACAGATGCCCTACGCAGACCGTCTCAAAAACTCCAGCTTTACTCTGTCGCATATCGCCTACTCAGAGGCGATCTCTGCCTAACATACAAAGCTGTGTCAAAGCCAGAGCTGTTGGACATGCTCCACTTAAAGAAATCCCAATCCATCCGAGCTACCATGCTCTAGGGACCTAAACCTTGTCACCACAATAAACAGAACATGCTGGAGGGATAGATTCCTGTCCCAGAGACTTCCCATACTGTGGAACAAAACTACCTATCTATATCAAACAAAGCTCCTCATTAGCACTCTTCAAGAAAAATCTTGATGATTGGATGGGAAATAGGAAATTCACCCCAGGGATCACTTCTGTGGCTCTGCTCGACAGTGGCACAGGAAAATAGTTTTCTTGGGTGGTGAAAGCCAGGGTACCTTTTTGGCTAGGCTTATATATGCCCTAGGGCCAATAGCCTAGTATCTACCTATGAACCTATGAAGGAGTTCAGAGGAATTTTCAAGATGCATTCTTATGGGCACATAATTAGACTATTTTGGTAGCCTCCATTTGTCGAATTTATACTCCTTTTGTTATATGCACCTAAGAGGAAAACTTTGCCTGCCTGTAATGCATTATATGAGAAAGAACTGAGGATTATTTTAAACTTATGACTGCTTTAAAGTAGTAAAATCTCTAGACACAGGCATGTCACAGTTAAACTGGACTCTTGTAGAAGCTTGTGCAGGACCAAATCTATTTATTTCTTAACTCTGTATTACTCAGCTGCCATCTCCTTAGACTGTTAAAGCTTGAGTTAGCGTCTATACATTTTATGGCTGTTATTACATAGTTAATCTGTACTTATAGTCACCTTCATTCTGATATATTTATTTCTGCATTTTCTGCCACTTGTCACATTTTATATCATAAATAACTTGAACTCCTTCGTGTTTCACTGTTGCAGTCATTACATTTCAGTAATATGCTGGCAGGTTGTCCTCAGTCGGCCTGATTAACAAAGTCTTGGGTCCTGCATCGGTTGCTGTCCCTTCTTCCATGACGTCAGGTCGTCAGGGGTATAAAACATGCAGCTGATGCCATTACATCAGTCTTTCATGCCGCACGGTACCCGAAGCAGAAGCAGTTCGCAAGTGCCGGTCGGCCAACTCCTGAAATTTTCATTTTCGAGTTTCAGAACCAAGTCTTCAACTAAAAAGCTAAGTACCCCATTGAAACTTTTCTTGCTCCTTACCGATGTCAGTAAAAGTTAATAATTGTATTACTTGTGGGAAGCAAATACCTCATAAGGATTTCCATTTGTACTGTATTCCTTGCCTAGGCCCTGACCACGACGTACCTTGTTGCCAGTTCTGTGCTTTATTTAATCAGTGCACTATCCATCGTCGGTACATTTTTGCTTCTAAATATTTTTGATCACAGTTTAATTATCCAGAAATGACGGTTAGCAATCTAACTACTGGAATACCTAAAAAACGCAAAGAAAAAGACAGAGACAGGCTGTTGAGGTCCAAAACTGCAGACGACGCTTCTCCTAAGCCAGTCGCCAGTTTGTTGGTACCCAGTGAGGCGCTTTCGCAGCCCCTGATACCCACTACTTCTGATTCGCAGGCCTCTACTGAGACCCATTCGGAGTCCAGTATGCCGCGAGATGCTTCAATTATGGAACCCGCGGATATCTGTACCTTGGATGGGCCCGGAGCTGCTGTGCAGGCACCGGCTTCTGAGAGTGTATTCAGGCGTACAGATTTGTATATTAAACCGACACCATCTTCAATGTTAAAGCCAAAATCTCGAACTATTTATTTTTTATTTATTTTTATTTTTTTATTTATCATTTGTTGACCAGGAAAGTCCGACTAGGTACCACAGAGCCTGTTTTCAGCAGAGGCCCGGGGAGAAATGCTCCAGATGTCTAACAAAACGATACCCAGGCCACATGTGTAGGCCCCTGTGCCTAAAAAACAAATGATCAAAATGGCTGAAGATTTAATTACTCTAATCAGGGGTAGCCAAGCCCCCCCCCCCCCCAAGAGGCCTAGGGCTGAAATTGATTATGAATCTTCTAAACAGGATTCTATTTCTTCTGACTCTTCTAATGAACAGGATTTGTCTATACCTACTTAAGAGGACTGTGATGCAGAGGATTCCATTCCTTCTGCTTCTCCCCCTGAGGATTTTTCTTTTGGGGAAACTTTACATACCTTAAGGCAACATTTCCACTGGGAAAGTCAGGATTTTTCTGAATCTAAAAAGACGCTTAGGGATTTTCTTCTTCTTCCTCAGCATAGGCCTCAGCATAGGCCTTTGGCTATACCTCCTGTTCTAGACATTGTTGATGATGTGTTTTCAGAATCTAGTATGG